>NC_137137.1:9713009-9723009 GCF_949319135.1 Squalius cephalus
ATTCTGCCTTGTACATGTGTGAGAATGAAAGAAAGGTTTTTGCTCGAAGGTTTTTGTTGCTCGCTTGAGGGGATGACAAAGGAAATGTGTTTCGAAGGGCTAAACACCCACACGAACGTTCACTTCTTGCTACATTACACACAATTAGCCTACTGAACTAGCTAACTGAGTTGCTAAATCACCTCTCCTGTCTAGTCATCCTCACAATGCCAGCCCTCCCTGTCTAGTCCTGTGTTTCCTGTGACACAGATTGCAGGATTTCCCTCCTAAACAAGCAATCGCGTTCCAAACAAACATAACTTACAGAAACTTCCCGACGTGTCGCTGGCAATGTAAACATCTTCCTAGGGTCTCCGTGATATTGCCTTTAAATAAATGTGATTTTACTACAGGTAAAGGGCGTTTTTATGCCCAACATGAAGCCTTTGAAAGATTATTTATATTAATAATAATTTGAACATTAATTAACATCATTTTTTACATTTCATTTTTGCAAAGCCTAAGAAAAATATAAATGTTGATGCTAATATTCAAATTCCTTAGGTTTTATGTTGTGTATAAAATATTATTATTCATAATTAAAGCGAAGAACCAAACTATTCCAGTAATAAATTTAACTATACAAAATACAGGATTTTTTCAATATTATTAATAATAATAATAGTTAGTAGTAATAGAAATATTGATAAGAATACTTAATTAATGAAGCCTAAGAAAACTATTATATTTTTCTTAGGCTTCATGTTGTGTCTAAAACAAATAACTGAACTATTCACGTACTATAGTTCATTACACAAAAAAAAAGATTCAAATGGTGCATTAATCATTTTATTTAAATTCTTAAAAAATGTGTTAAGACTGCTCATCCAATCAGAATGTAGAGTCGTAAATATCTGCTGATGATTAAGTTGGTTCAAATCGCAAATGTTGTGACTACCGTGCTATGTTTTGTTCTCGTGTCTGTGAAGTTTTCCTGGTATCCACAGACAGGTTTGATTGATGAATGTTTCTATTTAACTGTGAGACAGGTTAAGACAATGAGATGTTTTCTTAGAAGCTTGTGTATCCACGCAAGTGTGAACGCCAAAAGAGCAAACCAGTTTTCTGTTTGTGTGTGCGCGATACTCCACCCTCTCTCTGACCTGAACATGGCCTCCCCCTTGAGCGAAGCTACAGGCCTCAGCCGGAAGGGAGGAACTTCCTGTAAAACTAACAGAGCGCAGCTCTCCCTCTCTCCCTGCATCTCTTGCAGTCTTCAAAACGGGTTGTCATATTTCTCACCAGCCAGTGACCACAGAAACCTTAAGCGTACAGGTGTCAGACTGAACATGATCTACATGGTCCACGATGTTGCATTACGTTGTTTATAAGTCAGTGCTAAAAGAGTGATATCTCACATTTAACTTCAGTTAGAAAGCTGGACAATTCTAGGCATGAACTATCTTTGCAACGACGACGTATGTATGAATTACTTGGGGTATACAGTTCCTGTCATGTAATTCAAGGTTCTTCCTAAAGGAAAACGGTTCGATTGCTGGTGAACACATGTTGTTTTGGGGAGGAAGAGGTGTAAAGTGAAACTGTGAAATGAGTCGCTTCACAGTGTGAGACCTGCACTCTGGGCCAGTACCCAGCTCATTAGAAATGAGCATCTGTACACAACACTGCTAGACAAAACACCTCCCTAACTATGCCAACACACACATACAGATGTCTCACTTTCCCAGACTATAAGATGTTTGGCTGTCACACTGTGAGACTTCTGTGAGACACTTGATTGCGTTTAACCGTGTTTGCTTACCTGTGGATTCAATCCACAAAGCGTTTCAAATAGGAACGGGAAAGGGGAAATTATGACAGTGTTGTTATTGTTAACAAAAACTATTACAAATTGAAATAGAGCTAATTATTAATTAAATAAAATGTATATTTATATAATAAACAAACAAAAATTTGAAATGTTTCCTTGGCAACAAACTGAAATGAGTTTAAAGTACTGAAATTACTAAAACTGAAACTGATATAAACATGTATTAAAGCTATATAGAAATAAATGGCAAAAACTTGAATTAAAAATATTAAAAAGTACTGTAATAGCAAATAAACAATACTGAAATAAAACTGAGATTTTAAAATATTTGTATTACAAATGTTTAATAAATGATTTTTTGGGACACTTCTGGTATACACATCACGTCTGGGCTATTTTTAGCACTCAGATTGCATGGTGGTTAGAAGTATCGCTGTACATTGTCGGACAAAGGTCTCGGCAGAGGACTCAGGCCTGTCATTAGTGTCTGTGTTGTGTGTGTGTTGAGGTTGGACTTCCAGGAAGAGTCCAGTGGCTCCAGACATAACAAGGCCGCACAACACTGTGCACCACAATAAGGCAAAGCAACTAAATAAGGACCATCTCCAGCGATCGCACTAGCAGGCTCCAGCACGGACTCCATTTCCAAGCTCAACACCACAGAACAGCACACAAACGCCGCCGCACACACCAAACCACATCAAAAGTGAGTCGTTCTGTGCAGCTGCTTGCTTGCATATTCAACTAGAAACACACACACACATAAACCTGGTGTTTTCTAAACTTGGTCACACCAGAGAGGAGGGATAGGGTTCCACTTCCTCTCCAAATTTGCTTTGGCAACGGCTTGTGTGGGAACGCAGTAGACCCTGTTCCCTTCGGACACATTGGGGGCAAATCCGTAGTTCAGAGAGTCCTGCTTTTTTCATGACTGTCATCATCACACATCTCATTGTAGTAAAAAACACATTCAACATTCCAATCTGCAAAACAAACTATTCAAAATTAGAAGCTGCCAATGTAACCGTAAAGGGGCAGAAAGAGAGTGAAATGTATATATATATATAGATAGAGGAGGTTAGAGAGAGAGAGAGAGAGAGAGAGAGAGAGAGAGAGAGAGAGAGAGAGAGAGAGAGAGAGAGAGAGAGAGAGAGAGAGAGAGCCCTCGGGTGCATGCAGACGAGGGGAGGAAACAGAGGAATCCAGAGAGAAGCATAAATCTATGACTCATTTACTCTCAAAGTTAAAAGCATCTAAGAGCAAGATAATCACATTTCAATGTTTTTCAAAAGTTGTTGAAATTGCTGAGGCCGGACCCTAATGGACGTTTATTGATCTATCAGTGTATGTATGTTGCTTTCTTCTACCATGTCTTACCTCATGTCTACTAATAGCCAGATCTCTAATCTCTTATTACAATCAGGTTTTTTTTTTTTTTGATTGAGAGCCGTTAACCAATATAATAATGTCATAAATCTATATGGTTTTGTTTGTTGGTGATTATTTTTTAAAAGCAGTGGTTACAATGATATATCAAATGTACAATTGTATTTTTTCGTTCAATGCCTGTAAAAATATACAAATATTTTAAATATTTTAATTATAAATAAATATTTTGTATTATGGATGATAAACTCACTAATTTATGGATTAATCTATTGATAATAAACATTTAAAATATTATATTATATTATATTATATTATATTATATTATATTATATTATATTATATTATATTATATTATATTATATTATATTATATTAATAAGGATGATAATAATCACGCACAGATTCGACATTTTTTTAAAATAAGCCCTGGCCGAATCGCAACCTATACTAATACTAAAACTAAAAATGCAACTATTTGACAAGATTTTGTCACCAATAAATCGTGTGATTATAAACTTTCCTCGGAGAGTGAGACAGTGGTGAACTTGCTTTTCGGCTTGCAGATGGCAGTCGTTTCTAGCAAAGTTCAAACGCAGTGACAGTTTAAACCCCCTCAGGAGAGAAGCCTCTTTCAGCCAGGACTCGTTTTTTTCCCTTCTGCCTTCTTTTCTCGCTCTCTTTTTAATGACTGCCTTTCAGCGCTGTCAAAGGAGCCGCCGTCGTGAGTGTGCTCATAAAAATATTCAGAGAGCCTCACCAAAAAATTCCAGCGTTTATGACCTCATAAAGTCAACCATAGCGAGATAGAAAGAGTCGGAGAGAGAGATTTCTCCCATTCCTCATATGAAGGAATAGGAATAGAGCGGGAGCAGGTTAGGCATGGGTGACAATCAAAGCGACATATTTTCAAAATCGACTTCTTGGTGGGTTTTACGAATGCCTAGTCAACTAATTGGTCTCTGTACAATTAGGCTGGTTGTCTTGTGTCCCGATCTCAAAACTAATATATATATAAGAAAAAAAATCCAGTCAAATTCACAAAATGACTAGTTATTTAGTTCCAGTACAGACACATATCAATAACAGTGGATTAGTGTGCATGTGTGTGTAGGCATGTCCTGTTTCCAGACAGATGGCTTGCATGGGACCGGGGGGCTCACACACACACATTGGTGCTCAGTATTACTTGGGGGCAGTGGAACACTGCGAGGTATTTCGGTAGTCTCTGCAGAGTCAAACACACATGTCTCTACATGTGACGGGCCCGAAAGAAGCGCCAAAACAAACACACACTCACACAGAATAGGAAACATATACACACACTCATTCAGGGAGATGCAGAGGTCGCAAACTCTTGAAAGAAATGGAAGGGAAACAAAAGATGAGAAGAGAAATGAAAGAGTGATTGATTCAGAAGATGAGGATGAGTGTGTGCGGCACTGACGGATGCTGAACTAGCCAGTTCAGACAAGAATGTGTGTGGGTCGTCTTTTTGACTTGGTAATCCATTTATTATTGTAGCTAACCCCACTATTCTCTGTCACTTTCTCTCCTCTTCTCTATTGCACTTTTTTTGCAGTCTGAGAGGCCTGGAACATCTCAACCGTTGACTTGAATAGACACTATTTTAGCCGTTATGCTAATTTCAATCATTCTGCTACACAGAAACAAGCAGACAGCATTTCCGATGCTAATTTTGAGGCTAATTTTTTAAATCACTAAGGTTAGCTTGATTAGCTTGTCTTTTTCGTTTACAGAGCTTACAGTCATAACAACAGAGACAGATACGTTCTCTCAAGACACCTATTTCATCTGTCTGGACATTTTATAAGAGGTATTTAAAAACAAATCACTTAGCAGCAATGCTAATGCAACGCTAACGTAGCATACACAACAGTTCAAAAGTTTGGGGTCAGTAATAATGATATTACTAATATTACTAAATATTTCACAAAATTCCTTTTTTTTAACGGTATTTTTGATCAAATAAATGCAGCCTTGGTGAGAATAAGAGACTTCTATCAAAAACATTACAAAATCTTACCAACACCAAACTTTTGAATGGTAGTGTATGATGAAGTTAGTCTACATTTTTTAATCTTCTCCCTTCAAAATTAGGTACATTTTACAGAACGTTGAGAGACAAGCAATCTTTTTAACTCTCATTTGTGATTAGTCATTTCCTATAAGCAGGAAGTATAAGAAATATGCAGCCGTCTATCTCTCCATCTGTTTCGTAATGCTCCATTTTCCCTGTTGTCCCATATTGTATATCCATAATACTTGCAGTCAACAAGAATTGTTGAAGAGAAATCAAGAAATCAATGGTCCGTTTACATCATATTTGGGTAAACACCAAATCAAATAAAACAAATAAATGGCCCCATGTTTCCGGCTTGTGGCCTGTAGAAACAATTGCGTTATTAATAAAGAAATAATTCGGAAGGGGGCTGTTAAAAATAGCTTAAATAGGGGATGACACACAACAGGACGAACTCGAACGACCCCACCTCCCGTGGCAATTCGTACATGTGCGTGCTGTGTCCTTCCCAGCATGCGCCGTCTAGTCGGAACACACAGGGACACGTCGGTCACAACCGGCTGAGAGTCATGAAAGCATTCGGAAGTGTTATGGAAACCCAGGACCGTTATGGAAAGTAGGTGACCACCGGGGAATGCTGGGGACAATGCATGGCCCCTGTTCCTGATGCTGACCCACCCGGACCTGAGCGCCACACATACGGGATGCGGCTCAGGGGTGTGAGCCGGTTTTAATTAGCTGGAGCGCTCTTGTTCCGCAGCGGCAGGAAGGAGAGACTGAAATAGAGAGGGAGCTATTAACAGCAGGCCTGAATATAGCAGTGTTGAGCCGCCACACAACGGCCCAGCACCCAGCAGTCTGCTCAACACGGTCGGAAAAAGAAGAGATGACTTTTCTGGTGGAAAGTACAGCTGTTAGAGAGAGAGAAAGAGAGAGAGAGAGATGACCATTGCTAACCATAACTTTCTCAAATCTCTCCCTTTAGCAGCTGTGATTTACACTAGAATATTCTGTTCTTCTTTTTCCACTGTCTCCCATAGCAACTGCAACGCTGTATCCGAATAACAGAACAAAGACTACTTTCCTTTCTTTTTCTCCCTCCCTCTTTCCTTCTATTTTGTCCCTCCCTCGTTCCTCAGCTCTCAGTAAGGCCTCGAGATTCAGATGCATCCTTCCTTTAAGGGAATAGTTCATGCCAAAAAATCTTATATTATTTACTCATCCATGTGCTGTTTGATGTGGTTTGTGTGTGTGTGTGTGTGAAACAAAGTTTTGAATAATCATTAAGCAGATTTTGCCATTTAAAACAGCACAGTATAAATATTATGATTATATATACACCACTGTTCAAAAGTTTAGGAAAAATGTTTTTTTGTTTGTTTTTAATTAATACTTTTAATTCAGCAGGACACAGTAAGGAATTTTATGTTACAAAAGATTTCTTTTTCAAGTAAACTTTTTATTCGTCAAAGAATCCAAAACAACATTAAGCATCACAACTGTTTTCAACTGCGATAACAATAAGAAATATTACATTAAAGAAACACTAAATCAGCATAAATGATTTCTGAAGGATCATGTGACACTGAAGACTGGAGTAATGATGCTGAAAACTCAGCTTTGCATCTCAGGAATAAATTACATTTCAAAATATATTGAAATTTAAAACATTTATTTTAAACTGTAATAATATTTCACAATATTACTGTTTTTACTCTATTTTTTGATCAAATAAATGAGGCATTGGTGAGCATAAGAGAAAATCATTTAAAAAATCTTACCGACACCATTTTTTTAATGTATTGTAAATATGTATTAAAAGTCATAATACTAATAACATTAATATATTTTTGGATGAACTGTTCCTTCAAATACAACTGCTACATTGTTTCAGTTTACCCTCTCTGTACTTGACTGAGAAAGGAGAATGTTATGTGAAGATAGATTCACAAACTCCAGGAATGTGTTTTATTTGATATTTTCTTGATTTAACATGTTAATGAGAATGCTCTGTATGGATAAATGCTCTGTATGGATAAATCTGCTCAGGGAAAACAGGATGGACTGCCGCTCTCCGCGAGGTCAATGGGCCGCCAGTGCTGGATTGAGGTCGCAAGGTGGCGTGAATGTGGGACGCTGACCGGGACAGGGGGGCGGAGACAATGACCAATCGGATGGCACCATCAGGCCAGGGTGATTTAGCATGTTAATGCCAGGTTCATTTACAGCCAGGCTCCAGACTGTGGCAAATGAATGGTACATGGCCCCAGTCTAACACAATCACAGCTGACCCAGACAGTGCTCCACTAATGCAGACCTCGCTCTCTGGCTTTGTGCCTCACATGCATAACTGCACGCACACACGCGTGCTTTTGGTTTCCGCCTTTGTTAACATTTAGCGCAGCAGTAATGTATTGTATCTTCATGCTAACACAAGCTTTAGCAGAGCTAAGCCTACACACCTCTCCTTTTGACAAAATCACCATTTCAAGGAAGGAAGCGCTTAAATTACAACTCTAAATCCCTAACTAACAATCATGGTGTGTTCTTCTCTCCTACAGACAGACAAATCCTCAGTAAAAGAGCCATGCTAAAGGGATTTTTCTCAGCATGGCTTCATATCACCACAGTCTGGTGGTGGCTGCTAGAAAGCAGTCCACACACACACATACACAGGCAGTCCAGACAGACCCAGACCGGACAAACAGCTTTCCTATCTGAGAGGAAATGGGTCGTCATCATCATCATGGGTGGAAATGGAGAAATGGCCTCCCGTAGACGGTGAGGAAAAAGAAAGCTTATCGTTTCACAACAAATATATATAGTATAAAAATATATATAAATGTACAAATATATAGTATGTAACGCCTAAATTCAATGTCCATGCATATAAAGTGATCGCGTCTCTTCAGAAAATTTGGACTAAACCTCTTGATTCATATGGATTTGTTTTACAATCTCTTTATGAACTTTTTGAAGCGTAAAAGTGGTAGTTGCATAGCTGTCAATGGAGGGACAGAAATCACTCAGATTTCATTAAAAATATCTTCATTTGTGTTCCGAAACTAAAAGTCTTAAGGGTTTGGAACAACATGAGGGTGAGTAAATGATGACAGATTTTTCATTTTTGGATTGATGAAGTGCTTTTCTCCACTTCGGTAAACACATTTTTAATTGTATTTTAATTGGTGTATGTATTACAGTATTTTGGATGAAGTCATTCTGTTATGACCCATAAGAATTAAAACCTTCTGTTCGATCTTGCTCCCTTTCTATCCCTTTAGACGAAGCATTTTGTGGAGGTGTGTCTGTAGCTGTACTGGTGTGTGTGACGAATCAATAAAGATTGTCTCCGCCCACTAAACAAGCCGATCCTAATTGATCCGAGACAAGTCGTTGGCATTGATTCTATCTTTAAGTTGATGCGTGGGTTAGAAGAGGTGACATAAACCAGGCCAATCCAAAGATCCCCACCTGATTCCTAGAGGAAAACAAACAGATCCACTGTGCTGGGTGAATTGCATGTGTGTTGCCGGCTCGGTTCTTAATCCGCGAGGTACGTTATCCAGTGACGGGCAGATGGGATTATAATCCACTCGTATTAGTCGTCCCAACCCAAACAGACAGACTTTTAAATGAGTATCTTAAAACCATAATCCAGCTCCTTACTAATACCCATAGGACTAAAACATAATTTTTTTTCCCATTTGTGCAAAGGTTTGCATTATATATGGAAATACAATAACCACTGCCATAATAGTTCACCTATTTCTAAACAAGCACGCACACATTACCCAGTTCTTTCTGACCCTGTGCAACTCGGGCCAGTTATGGAGCACTGATCAGCTTAGTCGTATCCGGATTTCTGCACGTACATGCACAGAAATACAAAGAACTGCAGGTGGCCCACCTAGTATAAGCATCCCAGAGCAGGAGGCCTTTCTCCTCTGAACGCAGGATTGGAAAGTGTGCCAGAAAGAGAGAAAGAGGAGGGCGACAAAAAGGGGGCATGGGAAAAAATGACTCTGTGCCCAAATGCCGTCCTACTTCTGTCAAACAACTCTAATGCCTGTCTTGTTCTAGTCAGATGTGTTTTTATATTCTGACTGTGCTGTTTCTATGTACATCAACTAAGTCAAAGTCAAAATTAATCTGTACTGCGCTTTTCACAATACACATTGTTTCAAAGCAGCTTTATAGAAAATCATAATGTTAATGTCTCAAGCCATAATACTGTATTAATTAACAGTATATTCAAGCCATATAGTTGCATTTAGCAGATTAGAGGGTGATAATATAGTTTACATTTTGTGATCATACTATCAATTATGCAGTTGAGATATGCAATATAGTATATATATATATATATATATATATATATATATATATATATATATATATATATATATATATATATATATATATATATATATATCTCCTTACGCAAGATAGTGTAATATGTATGCAAATAAAGTTGTACATAATTATATATCTAACTTTATTTACAGAGCTGGGTGATAATATAATATAAAAAAATTACATCTGCAGATTAAGCAAACATTATGTTTCTGTTAAAAACAGTTACATTTGTGTTGTGTTTAAACCTGATGAACCAATCAGAGGAAGCTGAGGGTGGATGCTTGTCACATTAATCAGTAATCAGTCATTACTGACATTCAGAAAACACTGTTCCGCCTGAGCTGCATGCACTAACAGTGTCTTATGGATTTGGTTAGCGCCGGTGTTGTCGTGTGCTGCAAG